>NC_084612.1:6087116-6102116 GCF_033978795.1 Nerophis ophidion
CAAACATCCCAAAACAAGCTAATCCGGTTACTTTTAGACCTCCACCCCAGATCACACCTCACTCCAACCCACTTCTCCAAAGTGGGCTGGCTCAGGGTGGAGGACAGAGTAAAACAACTTGCACTGAGCCTAGTCTATAAAATCCGCTACACCTCCTTGATACCGAAGTACATGTCAAATTACTTCCTTAACGTAAATGACCGCCATAACCACAACACCAGGGGGAGCTCCACAAACCACTTTAAACCCAGATTTCGATCTAACAAAGGTCTTAACTCATTCTCTTTCTATGCCACATCAATGTGGAATGCACTCCCAACAGGTGTAAAATTAAGTGCATCTCTATATTCCTTCAAAACCGCTCTAAAACAACACCTCCAGGCAACTTCAACACTTTACTAATACCCTCCTCCATTCACACATCCCATCTCCCCGGATTATAAACAACTCAAATGTACTTCTAATGTATATACTTGTTATTATGCTATCTGAACTCACTATGTTCTCTGCTGGCTGTACATATCCTACTAAATAAGACCTACACTGTTTCAATGTCAACATTTCTCTGTTGATGCAATTGTTGATGACTGAAGTTCTGATATCAACCAAAGCTCCTCATCCCACCCCCCGGATTGTAAATAATGTAAATAATTCAATGTACATACTATGATGATTAACTTGTGTGATGACTGTATTATGTTGATAGTATATATTTGTACCATGAATTGATTAACGTTAAAGTTGAAAAACTTATTGGGGTGTTACCATTTAGTGATCAATTGTACGGAATATGTACTGTACTGTGCAATCTACTAATAAAAGTATCAATCAATCAATCAGTCTCTCTGTCGCTCCCTCCCCCGGCTCCGCTGTAACGGTCCGGGCCGAGGAGACGTATCGCGGGCTGCATGTTTGAGACCCCTGCTCTAGAACTTTGTTGTAAAAAGGCTGGCTGCTCCGGAAACACTCTGTGGAAATGCTCTCCACCCACAGTGCTTGGTGCTTCGTCTGAGCTCCTGTGACTTAGATTACCATAGTAACTCATTAGATTCCCATAGCGGTGGCAGAGGGGTTAGTGCGTCTGCCTCACAATACGAAGGTCCTGCAGTCCCGGGTTCAAATCCAGGCTCGGGATCTTTCTCCTTGGAGTTTGCATGTTCTCCCCGTGAATGCGTGAGTTCCCTCCGGGTACTCCGGCTTCCTCCCACTTCCAAAGACATGCACCTGGGGATAGGTTGATTGGCAACACTAAATTGGCCCTAGTGTGTGAATGTGAGTGTGAATGTTGTCTGTCTATCTGTGTTGGCCCTGCGATGAGGTGGTGACTTGTCCAGGGTGTACCCTGCCTTCCGCCCGATTGTAGCTGAGATAGGCGCCAGCGCCCCCCGCGACCCCAAAAGGGAATAAGCGGTAGAAAATGGATGGATGGATGGATGATTAACAATATTAACTATGAAGGATAAAACACTGAATATCAACAACATATGAACGTCACACCCCCTCTCGTTTCGACATACTGTACAACAGTGCTCTCAAACACGCGGGCCAATTGCGGCCTGCGAGACGTTATTCTGCAGCCCCCACCTTAAAACGAAAGTTTAATGTTAGTGCGGCCCGCAAGTTGTATATGAAAGGCGCTTGACAGCGTTGTGTGCGGAGCTGAAAGAATCTATTAATCACGGTGTGCTATATGGCTCTCGAGGGCGGAACATTGACGTCACTTGCGTGATGCAAGTAGAAAAACGTTTTGCCGCTTTTCCACCGGACCCGCACGCGCTCTTCCTCCCTCGCTGTCTCTCTCACTATGTGTGTGTCTATATGTGTGATAAAATGGCAACCAAGGTGATCAAAAAGGTCAACCAAAGAACGAGATTCCTCTACAGAATCTCCTCTCTGGTCAACAAAAGCACCTTGAGGATTCTAGCGGGAACTCTCATTCAACCCTTCTTCGATTACGCTTGCACCTCCTGGTACCCCAGCACCTCCAAAACCCTCAAATCTAGACTCCAAACATCCCAGAATAAGCTAATCCGGTTACTTTTAGACCTCCACCCCAGATCACACCTCACTCCAACTCACTTCTCCAAAGTGGGCTGGCTCAGGGTGGAGGACAGAGTAAAACAACTTGCACTGAGCCTAGTCTATAAAATCCGCTAAACCTCCCTGATACCGAAGTACATGTCAAACTACTTCCTTAACGTAAATGACCGCCATAACCACAACACCAGGGGGAGCTCCACAAACCACGTTAAACCCAGATTTCGATCTAACAAAGGTCTTAACTCATTCTCTTTCTATGCCACATCAATGTGGAATGCACTCCCAACAGGTATAAAAGTAAGTGCATCTCTATATTCCTTCAAAACCGCTCTAAAACAACACCTCCAGGCAACTTCAACACTTTACTAATACCCTCCTCCATTCACATCCCATCTCCCCGGATTATAAACAACTCAAATATACTTCTAATGTATATACTTGTTCTTATGCTATCTGAACTCACTATGTTCTCTGCTGGCTGCACATATCCTACTAAATAAGACCTACACTGTTTCAATGTCCACATTTCTCTGTTGATGCAATTGTTGATGACTGAAGTTCTGATATCAACCAAAGCTCCTCATCCCACCCCCCGGATTGTAAATAATGTAAATAATTCAATGTATATACTATGATGATTAACTTGTGTGATGACTGTATTATGTTGATAGTATATATTTGTACCATGAATTGATTAACGTGGACCCCGACTTAAACAAGTTGAAAAACTTATTCGGGTGTTACCATTTAGTGGTTAATTGTACGGAATATGTACTGAACTGTGCAATCTACTAATAAAAGTATCAATCAATCAATCAGTCTCTCTGTCGCTCTCTCCCCCGGCTCCGCTGTAACAGTCCGGGCCGAGGAGACGTATCGCGGGCTGCAATTGGCCCGCGGGCCGCATGTTTGAGACCCCTGCACTAGAACTTTGTTGTAAAAAGGCTGGCTGCTCCGGAAACACTCTGTGGAAATGCTCTCCACCCACAGTGCTTGGTGCTTCGTCTGAGCTCCTGTGACTTAGATTACCATAGTAACTCATTAGATTCCCATAGCAGTGGAAGAGGGGTTAGTGCGTCTGCCTCACAATACGAAGGTCCTGCAGTCCCGGGTTCAAATCCAGGCTCGGGATCTTTCTCCTTGGAGTTTGCATGTTCTCCCCGTGAATGCGTGGGTTCCCTCCGGGTACTCCGGCTTCCTCCCACTTCCAAAGACATGCACCTGGGGATAGGTTGATTGGCAACACTAAATTGGCCCTAGTGTGTGAATGTGAGTGTGAATGTTGTCTGTCTAAGCCGATGAGGTGGCGACTTGTCCAGGGTGTACCCCGCCTTCCGCCCGATTGTAGCTGAGATAGGCGCCAGCGCCCCCCGCGACCCCGAAAGGGAATAAGCGGTAGAAAATGGATGGATGGATGAGTAACTAAT
Organism: Nerophis ophidion; assembly: GCF_033978795.1. Taxonomy (NCBI): domain Eukaryota; kingdom Metazoa; phylum Chordata; class Actinopteri; order Syngnathiformes; family Syngnathidae; genus Nerophis; species Nerophis ophidion. Next base: position 6,090,584 of record NC_084612.1, read on the forward strand.
TAAATAACCAGAGTAACTAGTATATCATGCAAAAGCGCAGATTCCAACCATTGAAATACTTTGTATAGTTCAAGACTTACGGTCATTTGAAAACATCACTGCACATCATAATGGCAGCTGCAGTTTCCATTTTAAAAATTAAGAAAAAATGATTTGGAAATGTCCGGCAGGCCAGATTGCAAAGGTTAAAGGCCTACTGAAACCCACTACTACCGACCACACAGTCTGATAGTTTATATATCAATGATGAAATATTAACATTGCAACACATGCCAATACGGCCTTTTTAGTTTACTAAATTGCAATTTAAAATTTTCCGCGAAGTGTGCTGTTGAAAACGTCGCGGTATGATGACGCGTGCGTTTGACGTCTCGGGTTGTAGGGGACATTTTTTCCCAGCCCGATCAAAACTATAGGTAGTCTGATTTAATCCCATAATTACACAGTATCCTGGACATCTGTGTTGCTGAATCTTTTGCAATGTGTTCAATTAATAATGGAGAAGTCAAAGTAGAAAGATGGAGGTGGGAAGCGGTGTGTTGTAGCTGCCTTTAGCAACACAAACACAGCTGCTGTTTCCTTGTTTAAAATTCCCGGAGGTGAAGCTTTACTATGGAACAGAGCGGTCAAGCGAACATGGTTCCCGACCACATGTCAACCGGCAAGTTTTGGTGATAAAATTGTGGTAATAAGTCGGCTCTTACCGTAGTTATGAGCGGAGCTTGCGTCCTCCTGCAGCTGCTGCGGACTATTACTTCCTCCCACCGGAGACACTGGCGGTCACTACACCCGTGGCCACACCCCTCCGACTTTCAGGTACCATATAATCTCACTAAAACACTAGTAACACAATAAGCAGATAAGGGACTTTCCAGAATTCCATCCATCCATCCATTTTCTGCCGCTTATTCCCTTTCGGGGTCGCGGGGGGCGCTGGCGCCTATCTCAGCTACAATCAGGCGGAAGGCGGGGTACACCCTGGACAAGTCGCCACCTCATCGCAGGGCCAACACAGATAGACAGACAACATTCACACTCACATTCACACACTAGGGCCAATTTTAGTGTTGCCAATCAACCTATCCCCAGGTGCATGTCTTTGGAAGTGGGAGGAAGCCGGAGTACCCGGAGGGAACCCACGCATTCACGGGGAGAACATGCAAACTCCACACAGAAAGATCCCGAGCCTGGATTTGAACCCAGGACTGCAGGACCTTCGTATTGTGAGGCAGACGCACTAACCCCTTTGCCACCGTGAAGCCCACTTTCCAGAATTATCCTAGTAAATGTATCTAATAACATCTCAATCGCTCCCACTGTCCTCGCCTTTTTTTTTCTTTCTAGTCCTTCACTCTCACTATCCTCATCCCCGAATCTTTCATCCTCGTTCAAATTAATGGGGAAATTGTCGCGTTCTCGGTCTGAATCGCTCTAGCTGCTGGTGGCCATGATTGTAAACAATGTGAGGAGCTCTACAACCAGTGACGTCACGCGCACATCGTCTGCTACTTCCGGTACAGGCAAGGCTTTTTTATTAGCGACCAAAAGTTGCGAACTTTATCGTCGATGTTCTCTACTAAATCCTTTCAGCAAAAATATGGCAAAATCGCGAAATGATCAAGTATGACACATAGAATGGACCTGCTATCCCCGTTTAAATAATAAAATCTCATTTCAGTAGGCCTTTAAGTCTGAAAAGTTGAACATGTTGGATCGGGCTACTTCAAGGAGCTCTTAGGGGTGACTTAAGATGGTTGTCAAGAGCTAAAAACAATAGATTTCTTTGAACAACACAAGCGCAGTATTCTCTCTTATGATGCAAAAATGTCTCAAATGCCGCAAGAACCTTCAAGCAGTCTGTTTTGCTGGGAGGAGGAGGAGGAACGGCAACAGAAGCCATGATGGCCAACCTGCCATCCTCCATCTTTGGCTGTTTTTTAACAAAAGGCTTTTTCATTCCTCTCCACCCTCCCCCTTCGCTCCCCCCCACCCCTCCTCCTCACCGGCCGGAGGGGACGCTCTCGGCCGCCCAGACGCTTACAGACAGATGTCCTTGGTGGAGCACAACATGCTCTGCTTGACGTCACAAGCAGCTCCGGGGCTGTGAAGGAAGCTAAAAGGCTCCGTGGCCTGCAAAGACCGCACTATAAAGGGCCGGACCCTGCATGACGGCCCCCCCCAACACACAGCAGGGAGCCTCTCGGTATATTGACATAACATATGCCACTGATGGTGAATGCCTTTCCCCAGAGAGTCTTAGTGGACTGCATACATTTTAAACAAGACTGCTACAAACTATTCATCACCGTATACCAACAGCACGGATCTTTTCTTATGTAGAGACAAGCCCATTTCAAAAATATAAATTCATTATATATATTTTTCTTTATACAGTGCACTGACAACAGCCCATCTATTCAGGTTAATTTGTGTCTTTATGACGAAAACTTTTTTTTTTTTTTTTTACACTTTTTTTACATTTAATTTTTTGTCTTTGAATTTTGAGAACTCAACTTTTTCACATGAAATTATGCTGACGATTACATTAAATAAAAATGTGTGAGCAAAATGTGCATGTTCAAAAATTCAGATTGTTTGTATGCAGTGTTTTAGAATTATTTTTGTAAAAATTCAGTTTTTTTTTAATAAAAATTTAGTATTAAAATAATTGCATAACAATTTTGTGTAAAAAAATATGCACATAATTCAGTACAGAAATATTTGTTTTACAATTATTGCTGCACTAAATTTCTACAGTTCAGTTCAGTTTATTTTCAGTCTAACAAAAACATATTCAAACATAGATCACGATTCAAAAATGAATAACATGACTGAAACAGGCAGAAGCAAAAAAGCTTATATGCCCAACATAACATTTTTTACATTCAATTAAGTTACCTTTTCTAATAATTTTGTAATACAAAAAGAAATATAGTCATTCAGCATTTACATTTAAGTTGCCCTTTAACAAATAATACAAAATATGTACTTACACACATACACTTTTTTGTAAATAGATAAACATACATACCTTCTAAATACAACATTTAACCAAACAAACATACATTTCTAGTTCACATAACTTTTTAAAATACATTGTGACATGTTCTTTTTGAAATTAAATACTGAGTCACTCATTTTTATTTCTTTACCAACAGAATTCCACAAATTAACACCGAGAACAGATAAACATCTACGTTTAACAACTAGTCTTGCTTTTGGTAAAATAAACTTAGATTCATCTCTTAGATTGTATTTGCTGGTCTGTAGAGAGAAGTATTTTTGAATTCCTTCAGGAAGAGTATTTATTTTTGCTTTGAACATTGATTTTTTTCTGCACTGAATTTTTTCAAAAATATGTTTTTTCCATTACATTTTTATATACTGATTTTGTATAAACAGATTTTATTTTATTCAATTAAATTGTCAGCATATTTTAATTTTTTCAGTTTTTTCAATTCAGTACCCAAAATTCAAACTCACAACTTCAGTTGGAAAAATTCAGTGCAATTTTTAAAAAAAAAATAAAATTCACTATAAAAAAACATGTATAAAAAAATCAGTACAAAAATATGTGTTGCTTCAAAACTCAAGACTGACCAGTAAATTAAGACTGGATCAATCAATCCTGTCTCAGAACCAGCCAATGAGGTGCTTTAGTCCTAAATTACCAGATGTGGCTCTTGAGTTTTGAAGCAACTAATATTGCTGCACTAAATGTTTTACAATTATTTCTTCTGCACTGAATTTTTTTTACACAGATACATTTTTTTTTTAATTACATTTTTAGATACTGAATGTGTACACACAGATTTTCTTATTCAATTAAATCGTCAGCATAATTACATTTTTTTTTTTTAATTAAGTACACAAAATTCCAACTCACAACTTCAGCTGCATAAATTCAGTGCAAAAATGTTTTTTGATAAAAATTCAGTGTAAAAAAATATATGTGCATAAAAATCCAATACAGAAATATTTGTTGCTTCAAAACTCAAGTCTGAAGCAATCAATCCAGTCTCAGAACCAGCCCATGGGGTGTTTTAGTCCTAAATTACCCAGATGTGGCTCTTGAGTTTTGAAGCAACTAATATTTCTGCACTAAATTTTTTACAATTATTTCTTCTGCACTGAATTTTTTTTTTACACAGATTAAATTTTTTTTTTTTTTACATTACATTTTTAGATACTGGATTTTTATACACAGATTTTTTTTTATTCAATGAAATTGTTATCATAATTAAAAAATGTTTATCAAAATAATTCACTCCACAAAATTCAAACGCACAACTTCAGCTCCATAAATTCAATGCAAAAATTGTTTTTGATAAAAATTCTGTGTAAAAAAAATATAGATGTGCATAAAAATTCAGTACAGAAATATTTGTTGCTTCAAAACTCAAGACTGACCGGTAAATTAAGACCGAAGCAATCAATCCTGTCTCAGAACCAGCCAATGAGGTTCTTTATTCTTAAATTACCAGATGTGGCTCTTGAGTTTTGAAGCAACTAATATTGCTGCACTAAATTTTTTACAATTATTTCTTCTGCACTAAATACATTTTTTTTAAATCTACTTTACATTTTTGGATACTGGATTTTTATACACAGATTTTTTTTATTCAGTGAAATTGTCAGCATAATTAAATGTTTTTTCTCAAAATAATTCAGTCCACAAAATTCAAACGCACAACTTCAGTTGCATAAATTCAGTGCAAAAATGGTTTTTGATAAAAATTGAGTGTAAAAAAATGTATATATGTGCATAAAAATTCAGTACAGATATATATGTTGCTTCAAAACTCAAGACTGACCAGTAGATTAAGACTGAAGCAATCAATCCTGTCTCAGAACCAGCCAATGAGGTGATCTAGTCCTAAATAACCGGATGTGGCTCTTGAGTTTTGAAGCAACTAATATTGCTGCACTAAATTTTTTACTATGATTTTTTCTGCCCTGAATTTGTTTTACAGATTTTTTTTTTTAAATTATAATATTTTTAATTATGTTTTTAGATACTGAATTTGTATACACATTTTTTATTCAATTAAATTGTCTGCATAATTAAAACATTTTATTAAAAAAATTCAGTACACAAAATTCCAACTCAAAACTTCAGTTGCATAAATTCAGTGCAATTGTGTTTTTTGATAAAAATTCAGTGTAAAAAAATAATATATGTGCATAAAAATCCAGTACATAAATATTTGTTGCTTCAAAACTCAAGACTGAAGCAATCAATCCTGTCACAGAACCAGCCAATGAGGTGTTTTAGTCCTAAATTACCAAATGTGGTTCTTGAGTTTTGAAGCAACTACTTCTGCACAAAATTTTTTACAATGATTTTCTTCTGCACTGAAATTTTTTCTAAATGATTACATTTTTAGATACTGAAATTGTATACACATTTTTTTATTCATTGAAAATAATAATACATAAATAATTAAATAAAGAATAATAAATAATTCAGTCCACAAAATTCAAACGCACAACTTCAGTTGCATAAATTCAGTGCAAAAAAGTTTTTTGATAAAAATTGAGTGTAAAAAAATGTATATATGTGCATAAAAATTCAGTACAGATATATATGTTGCTTCAAAACTCAAGACTGACCAGTAGATTAAGATTGAAGCAATCAGTCCTGTCTCAGAACCAGCCAATGAGGTGATCTAGTCCTAAATAACCGGATGTGGCTCTTGAGTTTTGAAGCAACTAATATTGCTGCACAAAATTTTTTACAATGATTTTTTCTGCCCTGAATTTGTTTTACAGATTTTTTTTTTTATTATATTTTTAGATACTGAATTTGTATACACATTTTTTTATTCAATTCAATGGTCAGCATAATTAAAACATTTTATTAAAAAAATTCAGTACACAAAATTCCAACTCAAAACTTCAGTTGCATAAATTCAGTGCAATTGTGTTTTTTGATAAAAATTCAGTGTAAAAAAATAATATATGTGTATAAAAATCCAGTACATAAATATTTGTTGCTTCAAAACTCAAGACTGAAGCAATCAATCCTGTCACAGAGCCAGCCAATGAGGTGTTTTAGTCCTAAATTACCAAATGTGGTTCTTGAGTTTTGAAGCAACTATTTCTGCACAACATTTTTTACAATGATTTTCTTCTGCACTGAAATTTTTTCTAAATGATTACATTTTTAGATACTGAATTTGTATGCACATTTTTTTTATTCATTGAAAATAATAATACATAAATAATTAAATAAAGAATAATAAATAATTCAGTCCACAAAATTCAAACGCACAACTTCAGTTGCATAAATTCAGTGCAAAAATGTTTTTGGATAAAAATTGAGTGTAAAAAAATGTATATATGTGCATAAAAATTCAGTACAGATATATATGTTGCTTCAAAACTCAAGACTGACCAGTAGATTAAGACTGAAGCAATCAGTCCTGTCTCGGAACCAGCCAATGAGGTGATCTAGTCCTAAATAACCGGATGTGGCTCTTGAGTTTTGAAGCAACTAATATTGCTGCACTAAATTTTTTACAATGATTTTTTCTGCCCTGAATTTGTTTTACAGATTTTTTTTTTTATTATATTTTTAGATACTGAATTTGTATACACATTTCTTTATTCAATTAAATTGTCTGCATAATTAAAACATTTTATTAAAAAAATTCAGTACACAAAATTCCAACTCAAAACTTCAGTTGCATAAATTCAGTGCAATTGTGTTTTTTGATAAAAATTCAGTGTAAAAAAATAATATATGTGTATAAAAATCCAGTACATAAATATTTGTTGCTTCAAAACTCAAGACTGAAGCAATCAATCCTGTCACAGAACCAGCCAATGAGGTGTTTTAGTCCTAAATTACCAAATGTGGTTCTTGAGTTTTGAAGCAACTATTTCTGCACAAAATTTTTTACAATGATTTTCTTCTGCACTGAAATTTTTTCTAAATGATTACTTTTTTAGATAAGGAATTTGCATACACATTTTTTTATTAATTGAAAATAATAATACATAAATAATTAAATAAAGAATAATAAATAATTCAGTCCACAAAATTCAAACGCAAAACTTCACTTGCATCAATTCAGTGTTTAAAATAAGCTTTCATGATAAAGAGTTTAGGGATTTAGGGACGGCGTGGCGCAGTGGAAGAGTGGCCGTGCGCAACCTGAGCGTCCCTGGTTCAAATCCCACCTAGTACCAACCTCGTCCCGTCCGTTGTGTCCTGAGCAAGACACTTCACCCTCCTGATGGGTGCTGGTTGGCGCCTTGCATGGCAGCTCCCTCCATCAGTGTGTGAATGTGTGTGTGAATGGGTAAATGTGGAAGTAGTGTCAAAGCGCTTTGAGTACCTTGAAGGTAGAAAAGCGCTATACAAGTACAACCCATTTAAAGACACAAATCAAGCTTCATACCACCAAGTCCAAGTCCAAGGTATTTTTGTCATTTTAAAGCAATTCGACCACAACCCATAGGGGGCGCCACCAGTGTAATTTCCAGTTGGGATTCTCTCCCTGTTAGCGTGCTCCATGGCCGAATGTGCGTGGACATATTTGCGATGGGCCTATCTCATTCACCTGACACCCACATGGCCGACTTCTACGCGAACATCTGCGAGCTGCGTCTCCAGGGCTTCCTTCCTTCCATGCGAAGTGCCCGGCAGTTATACGCAGCAACCAATCAGATTTGGCTTCTCCCATCTGCACGCCGACACCACCAAAGAGTTGAGGTTTGACCTGCTGTTGTACATACGCCCGTCTCGCATTGAAAACACGGCGGGGAAGCTTCAACCGCCTTTTACACACTGTAAACATTGTATGTACTGTGAGGCGTTTTTGTCATGTTCATAGGAAAATCATGAATTCATTTATGAGAGTACATGTTCATGATGTTGTGCTGGGAGCTCTCATTGTCTCATGGCCCTGAGGCTTAGTGGCTGTACCTCGTGTTATAATATTCCATATTCATTATACAGTATGCAGGCGCGGAGGCTCACAACACAGTATAGCAGCATTACTACAAGTGTGTGTAACAAAGAGTACCCTATATTTCGGACTATAAGGGGCACCTAAAATCTTTAAATTTTAAAAAAAATCAACAGTTCCCTCATAACCCGGTGTGCCTAATGTACGGCATCATTTTGGTAGTGCTTACTGACCTCAAACCAATTTTGTTTGGTACACGGTGTAATGATAAGAGTAACCAGTAGATGGCTGTTATACATAAGAGATACAGTGGGGCAAAAAAAGTATTTAGTATTTAGTGCAAGTACTCCCACTTAAAATAATGACAAAGGTCTGTAATTTTCATCATAGGTACACTTCAACTGTGAGAGACAGAATGTGAAAAAAAAATCCAGGAATTCACATTGTAGGAATTTTAAAGAATTTATTTGTAAATTATGGTGGAAAATAACTATTTGGTCATCCATTCAAAGCTCTCACTGATAGAAGGTTTTGGCTCAAAATCTCACGATACATGGCCCCATTCATTCTTTCCTTAAGACGGATCAATCGTCCTGTCCCCTTAGCAGAAAAACAGCCCCAAAGCAGGATGTTTCCACCCCCATGCTTCACAGTAGGTGTGGTGTTCTTGGGATGCAACTCAGTATTCTTCTTCCTCCAAACACGACGAGTTGAGTTCATACCAAAAAGTTCTATTTTGGTTTCATCTGACCACATGACATCCTCCCAATCCATTTTGGTATAAACTCAACTCATCGTGTTTGGAGGAAGAAGAATACTGAGTTGCATCCCAAGAACACCATACCTACTGTGAAGCATGGGGGTGGAAACATCATGCTTTGGGGCTGTTTTTCTGCTAAGGGGACAGGATGATTGATCCGTGTTAAGGAAAGAATGATTGGGGCCATGTATCGTGAGATTTTGAGCCAAAACCTCCTTCCATCAGTGAGAGCTTTGAATGGTTGACCAAATACTTATTTTCCACCATAATTTACGAATAAATTCTTTAAAATTCCTACAATGTGAATGCGCTATACTTGTATAGCGCTTTTCTACCTTCAAGGTACTCAAAGCGCTTTGACACTATTTCCACATTCACCCATTCACACACACTTTCACACACTGATGGCGGGAGCTGCCATGCAAGGCCCTAACCACGACCCATCAGGAGCAAGGGTGAAGTGTCTTGCTCAAGGACACAACGAACATGACAAAGTTGGTAGAAGGTGGGGATCGAACCAGGAACCCTCAGGTTTCTGACACGGCCGCTCTGTCAACCGCGCCCTGCCGGTTGGCAGAGGAAGTGTGGATTAATGTCTACAATGAGCAAGTTCGAAGCAGGGTTTTAAGCATGATACTGATAAAGTATGTTCCTCGGACTACGACGCGCCCCCTCCTGGCATCGTAACGCGCCTGCTACAAATTGTTCCTTCACTGCTTCGCAGTTCACTTCGTTTTCAGTGCATCATGGATTTTAAAAAACGGAAAATAAAGTGGCAACTTGTCCAGGGTGTACTCCGCCTTCCGCCTGATTGTAGCTGAGATAGGCTCCAGTGCTCCCCGCAACCCCATAGGGAATAATCGGTAGAAAATGGGGAAAAGTAGGTATTTTCGGAACATCTACTTAATAAAACCAGCTCTCTTTTCAGTCGTGAAGATGCTTTGCCCACATGACATCATACAGGCAAACTATTGGCTAAGAGCCGACCAATCACAGAGCCCTGTGTTCTCTATCATAGTCATCAGTTCCTGTTTGCTACAGACGACTTCCATGTTGGCTCTGGTTCTTGTCAGAGAATGTTTGTATTTATTTGAATCCCTAAGACGACCTGCCTGCGCCTTCCAAGGCTTCTGGCACAAATGCTAAGCGCCCGAAGAAGTGGTTGACCATCGCAGAAAAGGTCAACCTCCTCATTTCAGGTGAAAAGAAGGTAGCTTAGCTACGAGCTACTATCTACTAACTGATATTTCAAAGACAATTCATTCTTGATTCGCTTCATAAAGGAGGAAAATCATCTAAGGACAATGACAAGAACTTTGTTCTCCATTTGGAAGCGGCCATCGTGAAACCGCCTTATCATCATTTGTGAGTACCAATATTTTACATGTTACAATAACTATTAGAGTGCGGTAAGTGCTTATGAGTGTGTGTAAGGTTAATAACAGTGCGTGGACCTAAAATCCAAACAATATTTATATAAATACAATAAACAGTATCTCGACTTTGTGGAAATTCCCCCACCGGGCGAGTCTGCAATGTAATCTTCCTGATAATCGGGGGGTAAATTGTATTTGTTGAGGCCGCACCATGCTTTGGTGTTGCAAAAAGTCTAATAAAAAGTTAATCATTGTTGTTTTCGGAAAAACTAGGTCTCGCCTAAATTGCGAGTCACTGTGGTGCTTTGAGTTCAACACAAAATTATATTTTAATCATCCATCTATCCATCCATTGTCTACCGCTTGTCCCTTATGGGGTCGCTGGAGCTTATCTCAGCTGCATTCGGGTGGTAGGCGGGGTACACCCTGGACAAGTCGCCACCTCATCACAGGGCCAACACAGATAGACAGACAACATTGTGAAGTGAAGTGAATTATATTTATATAGCGCTTTTCTCTAGTGACTCAAAGCACTTTACAAAGTGAAACCCAATATCGAAGTTACAATTAAACCAGTGTGGGTGGCTTAGAATGATATAAATGAGTAAAGTGTCTTGCCCAAGGACAACGGCAGTGACTAGGATGGCAGAAGCGGTAATCGAACCTGACACTCTCAAGTTGCTGACACGGCCACTCTACCAACTGAGCTATCCCGCCCATTCACACTCACATTCACACACTAGGGCCGATTTAGCGTTGCCAATCAACCTATCCCCAGGTGCATGTCTTTGGAGGTGGGAAGAAGCCGGAGTACGCGGAGGGAACCCACGCAGTCACGGGGAGAACATGTAAAACTCCACACAGAAAGATCCCGAGCCAGGGATTGAACCCAGGATTGCTCAGGACCTTCGTATTGTGAGGCAGATGCACTAACCTCTCTTCCATCGTTCTAATCAATAATAGATATATTTCACATTTAATTGATCTGTTGAAGGGGCAAACTACAACTTATCAATCAATCAATCAATCAATCAATCAATCAATGTTTACACTTATATATAGCCCTAAATCACTAGTGTCTCAAAGGGCTGCACAAACCACCACGACATCCTCGGTAGGCCCACATAAGGGCAAGGAAAACTCACACCCATAACTTTAAACTAGGTAAAAGTTGTTTTTTTTGGACGTGCCAGTCAGCAACTGGCGGCTCTCGAGCCGCATATGGCTCTTCAGCGCCGCCCTAGTGGCTCCCTCTTTCAGAGATGTGTGAAAATGAAAAAAAAAATTAAAATGTTTTTTAAATATTTTATGTAGGCGAACAAATATGACACAAACATTCCTAATTGTTAAAAAATCCCACTGTTTATGTTATACATGCTTCACTGATGAGAGTATTTGGCGAGCGCCGTTTTGTCCTACTAATTTCAGCGATCCTTGAACTCATCAAAGTTTGTTTACATGTACACCTTCCACCGACGCTG
>NC_084612.1:6107116-6127116 GCF_033978795.1 Nerophis ophidion
ACCCCGCCTTCCGCCCGATTGTAGCTGAGATAGGCGCCAGCGCCCCCCGCGACCCCGAAAGGGAATAAGCGGTAGAAAATGGATGGATGGATGACAAACGTATGAATTGTCTTGTTATATCTCACATTATATATTTTGTTTTGGAAAAAGATTGTCATAAACGTTACCTAATTCATTAAAAGAAATAATATAACAAGAAGACAAATTTGTATGTATATGTAAATTTATTCAATTATAAACATTCATTTACTTTCGTCTTTCCTTCATGGATCTAAACTTTACCGCTGCTGGTAGTTTTTCTATGTTTTTAATTGAAAAGTTGTAGGCGTATTTATTTTAGTATAAAAGTGTAAAAAATGTTGGGTCATAAAATGATGATAATGGTGTGCCGGGGCATAAATACATTTTATATTTAACGCTTAAATCTCTGGAGTCTACATCAGCTTCAGATCTATTCCTCATTTCAAAATGTTTGCTTTTTTTACGTTGTTTTTTTGTTTTTTTTTCCGCCCTTTTTTGTCAAACAAAACTATGTTTTGAGGTGGTTGAGGTGGGCGCGGGGGGCAGCAGGGGGTGTATATTGTAGCATCCCGGAAGAGTCAGTGTTGCAAGGGGTTCCGGGTATTTGTTCTGTTGTGTTTATGTTGTGTTACGGTGCGGATGTTCTCCCGAAATGTGCTTGTCATTCTTCTTTGGTGTGGGTTCACACTGTGGCGCATATTTGTAACAGTGTTAAAGTTGTTTATACGGCCACCCTCAGTGTGACCTGTATGAATGTCGACTAAGTATGCCTTGATTGCTAATCAATCCACTACCACCCTCTTTTGTTTTCCCTGTCTCTGCCCCTCCCTCACGAATGTTGTTGCTTGTGTACACCTTCACAATTGGTTATTTTATTAACCCCTCTTAACCCTGTACGTACATTGGAAATACATGCAACCTACAGTTTGGGCTGTAGTAAAAATAGACCTTACAACTAGGGCTGCGAATCTTTGGGTGTTCCACGATTCGATTCAATATCGATTCTTGGGGTCACGATTCGATTCAAAATTTTTTTTTTTTTTTCAATTCAAAACAATTCTCGATTTAAAAACAATTTTTTTCCCGATTAAAAAGGATTCTCTATTCATACATAGGATTTCAGCAGCATCTACCCCAGTCTGCTGACATGCAAGCAGAGTAGTAGATTTTTGTAAAAAGCTTTGATAATTGTAAAGGACAATGTTTTATCAACTGATTGCAATAATGTAAATTTGTTTCAACTACTAAACGAACCAAAAATATGACTTATTTTATCTTTGTGAAAACATTGGACACAGTGTGTTGTCAAGCTTATGAGATGCGATGCAGGAGTAAGCCACTGTGACACTATTCTTTCTTTTTTTTTTTTTATAAATGTGTAACGATAATGTCAATGAGGGATTTTTAATCACTGCTATGCTAAAATTCTAGCTAATATTGATACTGTTATTGTTTCACTACTTTTGGTTTGTTCTGTGTCGTGTTTGTGTCTTCTCTCAATTGCTCTGTTTGTTGCAGTTCTGAGTGTTGCTGGATCAGGTTTGGTTTTGGAATTGGATTGCATTGTTATGGTATTGCCGTGTACTGTTTTGTTGGATTGATAAAAAAAAAAAAAAAATATATATAGATTTTTTCAAAATGAGAATCGATTCTGAATCGGACAACGTGAGAGTCGTGACTCAAATTCGAATAGATTTTTTCGCAAACCCTACTTACAACCGAGGTCGGTGCGATATGTGGGTATGGCTTACCGTAACAGCCAAGTACTAACATTTGCTAAGGAGGCAGGAAATAATCAGATTCCGACAGTACAGAGTGACAGAGGTAGATCATTAAAAATATCGCTTGTCTAAGGAAAATGTCCGACTTTAAATGTTCCTTCACATTGTCTCGTTGGCTGCTTCGTCAAGCAGTCTGTGCTCATCTCGTTTCTTCTTTTTTTTTTTTACATTCAGATTCAACGTCTTCTACCCCCCCCCCCCCCTTTTTTTTTTCCTATTGATCACGCCTAATTTGCATCCAGGAAAGATGAGAACTCACATATTCACACTCGTAGATAGGACGATCTCGATGATTTATTCATTTCTAAATCAAAAAAAAAAAAAAAGGGGTAGGTAGATGAGAAGGGGAATCTTCATACGCGGCGGCGGGCGAAGACGAAGCAGGCTCTGAGGCTGGGCTCCTCTTCCCCACGTTGCCCCTGCCCCTGCCCCCCCCCCAGGCACATGGTGTGCAAGTCCTCCTAATTAACAAGGTGAATCATGTTGCCGCTCTCTAATTAGCCAACATGACAATCTAATGGAAACACGCAGGCCGAGCTGGCACACTTAGCATCGCCAGCCACCGGCGAGTGTCCTTCCCCATATGGACCCCACGGTGACGACACCTTGGGATTAAACAAAAAAAAAGCAACGATGGTACAAGTCTGTGGGAGGTCAGGAGTATATTTTTTTAGGGGGTGAAGGTGAGGTGGCGCGATATATTTTTACATTTTGCCCCCTCCCTCTTTGCAACGTCTTGCGGGGGTCTGTCGGCTAATTGAAACGTGTCCTGCTTCCCATCGCAGGCACCTCGCCACTAGCGTCGCTCAGCACGCCCAATTCCCCTGTTGCTCGCAGTCCCAAGGAGTGCCGGGGCGCACCAAAGACAAAAGTGAACCTTACAGGCTCGTAGCAGCGAGGAGATGAGTCGCTATCTCCCTCTGAGGCAAAAAAAAACCCATCTCTCGTCTTTTTTTTTTTTTTTGGGGTGTTGTTTTCCTTCTCATTACGGCACTTTGTAATGTAGGAAAACACACAGGAACACCAAAGGTACTTAGAGAGAACATGACTTGAGGTGAAGAGAGGAAAACTTAAGTTCAGACCAGTGACAACAAAGCAACAAACAGAAAAATAGGCTGCTCTTCAGCACAGAAGCCACACCGCCACGTACTTTTACTTGTAGTAGACGTTAAAACAAGGGGTCGGCAACCCAAAATGTTGAAAGAGCCATATTGGATCAAAAATACAAAAAAATAAATCTGTCTGGAGCCGCAAAAAATGTAAAACCTTATATAAGTGTAATAATGAAAGCAGCACATGATATTTTCTTTATCAGTGGTTCTCAACCTTTTTTCAGTGATGTACCCCCTCTGAAATTTGTTTTAATTCAAGTACCCCCTAATCAGAACAAAGCATTTTTGGTTGGAAAAAAGAGATAAAGAAGTAAAATAAAGCACTATGTCATCAGTTTCTGATTTATTAAATTGTATAACAGTGCAAAATATTGCTCATTTGTAGTGTTCTTTATTGGACTATTTGGAAAAAAAGATATAAAAATAAATAAAAACTTGTTAAAAATTAACAAGTGATTCAATTATAAATAAAGATTTCTACACATAGAAGTAATCATCAACTTAAAGTGCCCTCTTTGGGGATTGTGATAGAGATCCATCTGGATTCATGAACTTAATTCTAAACATTTCTTCACAAAAAAAGAAATCTTTAACATCAAGATTTATGGAACATGTCCACAAAAAAATCGAGCTGTCAACACTGAATATTGCATTGTTGCATTTCTGTCATGGTTATTTTGTGTCGAACCCCAAGATGCAGAGATGGAGGCATGCATGGAATGTGAAAACATGATTTAATTAAATACAAAGACAAAAACTAAACCAAAAGGGTACAAACACAAAGCGCGCACGAGGCGGATAATCAAACAAAAGGAGCTAGCCTGGGAGCTAGAAAATAACAAACAGGAGCTTAGCGTGGAAGCTAGCGGGTAGCGAACAGGCAAACAGAAGTCATACTTGTATAATGAAAAATAAAACGGAAGCAGGGAACAAAAAAACAGTAAGCTACAAACATCAACTGAATATAGCTTACCGCTACGCTGCAAAAACAAGGTACGACACGACAGGAGCGATAACACATCACAAGAGCGACGAGACGTGACATCGACAAGACAATAGAATGATCCAACAACTGACACAAGACAAAGCAGGTACAAATAGGAGCAGGCTGATTGGCAACAGGTGTGGCCAGGTGCCAATCAGCCGCAGCTGAGGAGGAACACAGCACTCAGGGAACAAGACAGGAAGCTGACAAAATAAGAGCACTAGACAGGAAATACTTAACACACTGAGGAGGAACACAGCACTCAGGGAACAAGACAGGAAGCTGACAAAATAAGAGCACTAGACAGGAAATACTTAACACACTGAGGAGGAACACAGCACTCAGGGAACAAGACAGGAAGCTGACAAATTAAGAGCACTTGACAGGAACTAAAAGAGGGGAGATACTAAACACAGGAAACAGACAAATGCAGAGGAAAAAACTAAAACATAGACTAACTGTCAGGGGCGAGCCTGACAATTTCTTTACACAGTTTATGAACTTACATTCATATTTTGTTGAAGTATTATTCAATAAATATATTCATAAAGGAATTTTGAATTGTTGCTATTTTTAGAACATTGGCATACCTTCAAGTACCCCCAGGGGTACGCGTACCCCCATTTGAGAACCACTGTATTAGACTACTATCAAAATGATTGTGTCGCAGGCTGATGCAAATCCTCATTGACAGAAATGTTGAAATGTAAAGGTAAAGATGTATGTGTTCAAGTTGAAGGAAAACGGAAACTACAAATAATATCAACCAACATTATAACAGAAGAACAAGATAGAAAAAGAGAAACATATCCAACATGCACTCAAAAACTGCCACTATCCAACCCGGGCCATCAAAAAAGGGGAACAACAAGCAAAAAATAAGGAAAAGAGGACAATGAAGAAACTCAAAGAAAAGCCTGAAATAAAGAACAAACAGGGCATAATCTTACCATACATTAGGGCAGTGGTTCTCAAATGGGGGTATTTGAAGGTATGCCAAAGGGTAGGGGAGATTTTTTTTTAATATTCTAAAAATAGCAGCAATTCAAAAATCCTTTATAAATATATTTATTGAATAATCCATCCATCCATCCATTTTCTACCGCTTGTCCCTTACGGGGTTGCGGGGGGCGCTGGCGCCTATCTCAGCTACAATCGGGCGGAAGGCGGGGTACACCCTGGACAAGTCGCCACCTCATCGCAGGGCCAACACAGATAGACAGACCACATTCACACACTAGGGCCAATTTAGTGTTGCCAATCAACCTATCCCCAGGTGCATGTCTTTGGAAGTGGGAGGAAGCCGGAGTACCCGGAGGGAACCCACGCATTCACGGGGAGAACATGCAAACTCCACACAGAAAGATCCCGAGCCTGGATTTATAATACTTCAACAAAATATGAATGTAAGTTCATAAACTGTGGAAAAGAAATGCAACAATGCAATATTCAGTGTGGACAGCTAGATTTGTTTGTGAACATGTTCCATAAATCTTGATGTTAAAGATTTATTTTTTTGTGAAGAAATGTTTAGAATTAAGTTCATGAATCCAGATGGATCTCTATCACAATCCCCAAAGAGGCCACTTTAAGTTGATGATTACTTCTATGTGTAGAAATCTTTATCTATAATTGAATCACTTGTTATTTTTTCAACAAGTTTTTAGTTATTTCTATATCTTTTTTTCCAAATAGTTCAAGTAAGACCACTACAAATGAGCAATATTTTGCACTGTTATACAATTTAATAAATCAGAAACTGATGACATAGTGCTGTATTTTACTTCTTTATCTCTTTTTTTTCAACCAAAAATGCTTTGTTCTGATTAGGGGGTACTTGAATTAAAAAAATGTTCAAAGGGGGTACATCACTGAAAAAAGGTTGAGAACCTCTGCATTAGGGGAGTAACTGAACCAATACAGCGGGTCATGGAAAAACACAAAATAAACACAACAGTTAAACCTCACACAAAAACAAGACAGTCACTTGTACATCCAGAAGACAAAATAGAACAAGACGAGAAATGCAATGTCATCTACGAAATCCTGTGTATATCTTGCAAAAAATCCCACATCAGAGAAACAGGGAGGACATTCCACACAAGGAAGGAAGAACGTCAGAAAGAATGTGAAAAAGAGACAACTGGAAGGTTTACAAGAAGCCTAAAACAAAAATCCGAACAGGGAATCTTAAAAACAGCCATATCAGATCATTGCAAATAAATAACCATATCATGGACCAGGGACAACAGCAAAATCATCGGGACAGAAAGTAACAAATTCAAACAATGGATTAAGGAGGTGATCGAACGAAGGAAGCGGCCAAGGAAACCATCAATCGGGATGATGGAGCATACCTGGGACTCCTCCAACCAGGTAGACTTAACGTGTCTGCCTGGTAGGCCACACCTATAAGAACAGCTGATAGGCAACACGTCACTGTGGTCAGGTGACCCTTCTGAAGAAAACTGCAGATGACAGTCGAAGCATGTCAGGTAAAGATTCCATCCAAATATACCGAAAATATTGTCTCATTACAAGAACATTTTAAAGAGTGTATGAATAACAAGACATAATGAACCATTTGAGCAACAAGTAAAATGAGCTCAAATATACCTAAAATACGTTTCCAGTGAGGGTTGGACTCCGCCAAGGCTGCCCTTTGTCACCGATTCTGTTCCTAACTTTTATGGACAGAATTTCTAGGCGCAGTCAAGGCATTGAGGGGTTCCGGTTTGGTGGCCGCGGGATTAGGTCTCTGCTTTTTGCAGACGATGTGGTCCTGTTGGCATGATGTACATACAGCTGGCATAAATAGCATGTTAGCATCGATTAGCTTGCAGCCGTGCAATGACTACATATGTCTGGTGAGCACTCCACACAACTCAATGACATCCACGAAGCTCACCTTTGTGGATTCACGCCCAGCATAAAACGTTTGATGGACAAATAGAGCCAAAGAAGGAATGGCATAAAACACGTCTCTCGGTGAGACTCGAAGCAAATATCATTTGACTATTTTTGGGCTATTCTTGTTTAATCTAGCAGCGAGCTACTGAAGACCCATCCATTTTCTAACGCTTATTCCCTTTCGGGGTCGCGGGGGGCACTGGCGCCTATCTCAGCTACAATTGGGCGGAAGGCGGGGTACACCCTGGACAAGTCGCCACCTCATCGCAGGGCCAACACAGATAGACAGACAACATTCACACTCACATTCACACGCTAGGGCCAATTTAGTGTTGCCAATCAACCTATCCCCAGGTGCATGTCTTTGGAAGTGAGAGGAAGCCGGAGTACCCGGAGGGAACCCACGCATTCACGGGGAGAACATGTAAACTCCACACAGAAAGATCCCAAGCCTGGATTTGAACCCAGGACTGCAGGACCTTCGTATTGTGAGGCAAACGCACTAACCCCTCTGCCACCGTGAAGCCCCTACTGAAGACCCCTGGTGTAAATGTTTAATGATGGCACCGGTTTGACATTGGAACAGATTATTTCTATTTCCATTGCCTTTTGAGTAATCCAGCGTCCTGGAATGGACTATGTTTGACCTCACAGCTGCACTGCACATGAATATAGTCTCTTCATGTGTCTAGTGGAGCGGGGTGTGCTGCTACGCTCGTCATATAAAAAAAAAGGTACAGTGTGCATCCACGAGGCGCACAAAACAGCAGGAATTCTCTTTGAAAGTCAGCGCTCAGAGAAGCGAGGCTGCAACGAGGAGGCGGCGTTCGGGCCGCCTCGGGCCTGCCTGGCGGGATCAAGAGCGCCTCTTTGGAGGGCCAGAGGAGGCGCGCCTGTGAACTGGCACATATAACCGGCTTAATAAAAGAAACCCATGCATTGTCCTTTGACACACCAGAGAGCCTCCCGTCTCTGAAGGAGCGAGGCTCTGGCCGACGGGGCTGCTGGTGTGGGTGGATTCCAGTCCAGGATCGCGGTGACCCGGTCACTTGTGGAGGATGCCGGGCCAATGAGGAGCATGCATGTATGCGGGCTAGGGCGTCAACCTGGGAGGATTTAAATAGCACGCACTTTGTCCGTTCATTAGGCGTGCAACGAGGTTAAATATGCTAATGCCAGGCACATACCGCTAACCCGCAGTAACAGCAGTCGGTCTAATTGGTGGACTCTTACATATAAACAGCTTCCATTGAAATGGGAGCCACGCAAAGTCCAAAGTTGAGCGGCGGAAGAACTCACTCGACCCATTTCAAGCCTCGCTGCTGATTCAAAATGGACTAAGGAAGAAAAGTAACACTTGAGGGGAAAAAAAAAACTCTTCCCACGAAGGCCTGAGAGAATTCTACAAGGACTTCTAAGAACAAAATAAGATCCGAGAGTTCCTACAGGAGGATGAACTTTTGTAAAGGTCATCTCATGACTGACTCTCGGTAACCTTCATGCATTCATAAGATCGGGGCTGAAAGTTGCTTTCTACAACACCTTGTGACATTACACGAAACACAACATCCTGAAAAGGGTCTTTATTATGCCAAATTGACTTTTAATGATGTCGTAACGTGGTTTATGAAACCCAAACGTTAGAAAATTGCGTAATTTTTCTCACTTTCTGCTCTACTTTTGAGAGCAGTGGTGCTCAAAAACGCAACACAGTGTCAGAGGGGTTAGTGCGTCTGCCTCACCATACGAAGGTCCTGAGTAGTAGGGTTCAATCCCGGGCTCGGGATCTTTCTGTGTGGAGTTTTCATGTTCTCCCCGTGACTGCGTGGGTACACTCCGGGTACTTCGGCTTCCTCCCACTTCCGAAGATATGCACTAAATGGTCCCTAGTGTGTGAATGTGAGTGTGAATGTTGTCTGTCTATCTGTGTTGGCCCTGCGATGAGGTGGCGACTTGTCCAGGGGGTACCCCGCCTTCCGCCCGATTGTAGCTGAGATAGGGCACCAGAGCCCACCGCGACCCAAAAAAGGGAATAAGCGGTAATAAATGGGTGGATGGGTGCTCAAAGCACTCACTTCAAAAACATATTTTCCTAGCCTTTGACCCGCTCCTAGCTAGATCAGCCTGGATATCTTATTTAAAAATGAAATAAAATTTAAGAAAAATTGACCCCCCCTAGCTGGATCAGCCTGGATAACTTAAAGGGGAACGTTATCACCAGACCTATGTAAGCGTCAATATATACCTTGATATCCAAGAAGGCGGCGCCCGGAAGGGCTGGGACCTCGAGGAGCTACTGCTAAATATGGAACATTTGGGAGAAATACCGGACAATTCTACAAACTTTATGGCTGGCTCACATCGTGGTCACTCCGTGATCACGTACGACCGCCAGACACTTCTGGATGTGGACATATCGGGCCGTTTTGGACCGATAGACGCGTGCTTGCTAGACGTGCTAACTAGCATGGGAATACTTCGACGGCTACATCCAGCGGCCTGTGAAGCAGCGGAGTCTAGTAGCAGCGGGGGCCGTCTACGGAGCAGACGCCAGCGGTGTGATCGGAAACGCGGATGCCGAGCGGGGCTAAAAACAAAGCAGAAGGCTAATCCCCACAGAACACCACTTCCCTCCATCCTGAAGCCGGATTTAAATGGAAGATGCGAGACTACTGGTCTGGGTAAGGAGTCAGTTAAATTAGAACAAGTTTTTTCTGCTTTGATTGTTTCAGAGTTGGACATGCGTTCTACTGAGGTGGCTAACTATGATGCGTGCAGTTTATCAAAGCAACAAACAAACAATCGGAAAATTCCCGTCGTATCAATTCCTAGATATGGTCGTAATTATACTAAATGCACTGGGCATAATAAACACAACATTACTAATATTGCTACTACGGATCATTTGATCAAAAATTCCCTAAAACAGCCCACTACCTATAATATAGGTTTTTTTAATATAAGATCATTGTCTCCCAAAACGTTGTTAGTTAATGATATCATCAGAGACAACAATCTTAACGTCATCGGTCTCAGCGAAACCTGGCTTAAACCAAACGACTTTTTTGCGATAAATGAGGTATGTCCTCCTAACTTTACACATGCGCATATTGCCCGTCCTCTTAAAAGGGGTGGGGGGTCGCACTAATATACAACGAAAACTTTAACCTTAGTCCTAACATAAATCATAAACATAAATCGTTTGAGGTGCTTACTATGAGGTCTGTCACACCGCTGCCTCTACACCTGGCTGTTATCTACCGCCCCCCATGGCCCTATTCGGACTTTATCAATGAATTCTCAGAGTTTCGTTGCTGATCTAGTGACGCACGCCGATAATAAAATCATAATGGGGGACTTAATATCCATATGAATACCCCATCGGACCCACTGTGTGTAGCGCTCAAGACTATAATTGATAGCTGTGGTCTCACACAAATAATAAATGAACCCACGCATCACAACGGTAATACGATAGACCTAGTGCTTGTCAGGGGTATCACCGTTTCCAAAGTTACGATACTCCCGTATACTAAAGTAATTGTCCGATCATTACCTTATAAAATTCGAGGTTCAGACGCATGTTCGGCAAACTAATAATAATAATAACTGCTATAGCAGCCGCAACATTAATACGGCCACAACGACGACTCTTGCTGACCTACTGCCCTCGGTAATGGCACCATTCCCAAAGTAGGTGGGCTCTATTTATAACCTCACTAACAACTTTAACGACGCCCTGCGCGAAACCATTGATAATATAGCACCGCTAAAGTTAAAAAAGGCTCCAAAAAAGCGTACCCCGTGGTTAACAGAAGAAACTAGAGCTCAGAAATTATTATGTAGAAAGCTGGAACGCAAATGGCGGACGACTAAACTTGAGGTGCACCATCAAGCATGGAATGATGGTTTAATAACTTATAAACACATGCCTACCTTAGCTAAAGCTAAATATTACTCAAATCTCATCACCGTTATAAAAACGATCCTAAATTTTTGTTTAGTACGGTAGCATCGCTAACCCAACAAGGGACTCCTTCCAGTAGCTCCACCCACTCAGCTGATGACTTTATGCAATTCTTTAGTAAGAAAATTGAAGTCATTAGAAAGGAGATTAAAGACAATGCGTCCCAGCTACAACGGGGTTCTATTAACACTGACACGATTGTATATACGGCGGATACTGCCCTCCAAAATAGTTTCTCTTGTTTTGAGGAAATAACATTAGAGGAATTGTTACAACGTGTAAATGGAATAAAACAAACAACATGTTTACTTGACCCACTTCCTGGGAAACTGATCAAGGAGCTCTTTGTATTATTAGGTCCATCAGTGCTAAATATTATAAACTTATCACTTTCCTCAGGCACTGTTCCCCTAGCATTCAAAAAAGCGGTTATTCATCCTCTTCTTAAAAGACCTAACCTCGATCCTGACCTCATGGTAAACCGGTGTCTCACCTTCCCTTTATTTAAAAATCCTCGAAAAAATTGTTGCAGAGCAGTTAAATGAACACTTAGCGTCTAACAATCTATGTGAAACCTTTCAATCCGGTTTCAGGGCAAATCACTCCACGGAGAGAGCCCTCGCAAAAATGACTAATGATCTATTGCTAACGATGGATTCTGATGCGTCATCTATGTTGCTGCTCCTCGATCTTAGCGCTGCTTTCGATACCGTCGATCATAATATTTTATTAGAACGTATCAAAACACGAATTGGTATGTCAGACTTAGCCCTGTCTTGGTTTAACTCTTATCTTACTGATAGGATGCAGTGCGTCTCCCATAACAATGTGACCTTGGACTACGTTAAGGTAACGTGTGGATTTCCCCAGGGTTCGGTCCTTGGCCCTGCACTCTTCAGCATCTACATGCTGCCGCTAGGTGACATCATGCGCAAATACGGTGTTAGCTTTCACTGTTATGCTGATGACACCCAACTCTACATGCCCCTTAAGCTGACCAACACGCCGGATTGTAGTCAGCTGGAGGCGTGTCTTAATGAAATTAAACAATGGATGTCCGCCAAAAAAACGGAAATGCTGATTATCGGTCCTGCTAGACACCGACCTCTATTTAATAATACAACTCTAATATTTGACAACCAAACAATTAAACAAGGTGACTCGGTAAAGAATCTGGGTATTATCTTCGACCCAACTCTCTCCTTTGAGTCACACATTAAAAGCGTTACTAAAACGGCCTTCTTTCATCTCCGTAATATCGCTAAAATTCGCTCCATTCTGTCCACTAAAGACGCTGAGATCATTATCCATGCGTTTGTTACGTCTCGCCTCGACTACTGTAACGTATTATTTTCGGGTCTTCCCATGTCTAGCATTAAAAGATTACAGTTGGTACAAAATGCGGCTGCTAGACTTTTGACAAGAACAAGAAAGTTTGATCACATTACGCCTGTACTGGCTCACCTGCACTGGCTTCCTGTGCACTTAAGATGTGACTTTAAGGTTTTACTACTTACGTATAAAATACTACACGGTCTAGCTCCATCCTATCTTGCCGATTGTATTGTACCATATGTCCCGGCAAGAAATCTGCGTTCAAAGGACTCGGCTTATTAGTGATTCCCAAAGCCCAAAAAAAGTCTGCGGGCTATAGAGCGTTTTCATTTCGGGCTCCAGTACTCTGGAATGCCCTCCCGGTAAAAGTTCACCTCAGTAGAAGCATTTAAGTCTCACCTTAAAACTCATTTGTATACTCTAGCCTTTAAATAGACTCTCTTTTTGGACCAGTTGATCTGCTGTTTCTTTTCTTTTTCTCCTATGTCCCACTCTCCCTTGTGGAGGGGGTCCGGTCCGATCCGGTGGCCATGTACTGCTTGCC
Organism: Nerophis ophidion; assembly: GCF_033978795.1. Taxonomy (NCBI): domain Eukaryota; kingdom Metazoa; phylum Chordata; class Actinopteri; order Syngnathiformes; family Syngnathidae; genus Nerophis; species Nerophis ophidion. The sequence goes on from NC_084612.1 coordinate 6,119,772, forward strand.
TGTGTATCGGCTGGGGACATCTCTGCGTTGCTGATCCGCCTCCGCTTGGGATGTTTTCCTGCTGGCTCCGCTGTGAACGGGGACTCTCGCTACTGTGTTGGATCCGCTTTGGACTGGACTCTTGCGACTGTGTTGGATCCATTATGGATTGAACTTTCACATTATCATGTTAGACCCGCTCGACATCCATTGCTTTCCTCCTCTCCAAGGTTCTCATAGTCATCATTGTCACCGACGTCCCACTGGGTGTGAGTTTTCCTTGCCCTTATGTGGGCCTACCGAGGATGTCGTAGTGGTTTGTGCAGCCCTTTGAGACACTAGTGATTTAGGGCTATATAAGTAAACATTGATTGATTGATTGATGGTGCAGAAATAAGACCATGTATTTTTTTTAACCGATTTCCGAACTGTAAATGGGTGAATTTTGGCGAATTAAACGCCTTTCCATTTATCACTCATGTGGTGATGACGTCAGAACGTGACGTCTCTGAGGTAATACAGCCGCCATTTTCATTTTCAACACATTACAAACACCGGGTCTCTGCTCTGTTATTTTCCGTTTTTTCGGCTATTTTTTGGAACCTTGGAGACATCATGCCTCCTAGGTGTGTTGTCGGAGGGTGTCACAACACTAACAGGGAGGGATTCAAGTTGCACCACTGGCCTGAAGATGCGAAAGTGTCTGCCGCCAGACCCCCATTGAATGTGCCAAAGTGTCTCCACATTTTACTGGCGATGACAGACATGGCACAGAGATGTATAGATAACCTGCAGATGTATTTGCGACGATAAAGTCAACAAAATCACAAAGGTGAGTTTTGTTGATGTTGACTTTTGTGCTAATCAGACATATTTGGTTGCGGCGTGACTGCCAGCTAATCGATGCTAACATGCTATGCTAATCGATGCTAACATGCTATTTACCAGCGGTGCTAAAGCAGACATGGCACAGAGATGTATGGATAAGCTGCAGATGCATTTGCAACGATAAAGTCAACAAAATCACAAAGGTGAGTTTTGGTGATGTTGACTGCCAGCTAATCGATGCTAACAAGCTATGCTAATCGATGCTAACATGCTATTTACCGGCGGTGCTGAAGCAGACATGGCATGGATAACCTGCAGATGAATTTGCAACTATATTAAGTTTCCTTCCACCCACATTTAATGCGAAAAAAACACTTACCAATCGACGGATTTAAGTTGCTCCAATGTCACAAGATGCGAAAGTCCTGATCGTTTGGTCCGCACATTTTACCGGCGATGCTAACGCAGCTATTCGGCCATGAATAGCGTCAATAGCTATTCGCTCAATAGCTTCAATTTCTTCTTCAATACTTTCATACTCCAACCATCCGTTTTAAAACATGCGTAATCTGTTGAATCGCTTAAACCGCTGAAATCAGAGTCTGAATCCGAGCTAATGTTGCTATATCTTGCTGTGCTATCTGCCATTGTTTGTTTACATTGGCAGCACTGTATAACGTCACAGGGAAATGGATAGTCGCATCGCAAATAGCGAAAATCAAGAACTTTAAAGCTTTTCTTAGGGATATTCTGGGACAACTAAAATTTTTTAATAAACTTCTAAAAATACAACAAGCCACTGGGAACTGATTTTTATTGTTTTTAAACCTTTTGAAATTGTGATAATGTTCCCCTTTAAGTAAAAAAGAAAAAAAAGGGTTTTTAAATCTGACCCGCCCCTAGCTAGATAAGCCTTGATAGCTTGGTTAAAAAAAAAAAAAAAAAAAACTGACCCGCCACTAGCTAAATGAGCCTGAACAGCTTGGTTTAAAAAAAAAAAAAAAAAAAAATTGGGCTTCACTACATATCTTAAAATCTCAACTGGGGCGGTATAGCTCGGTTTATAGAGTGGCCGTGCCAGCAACTTGAGGGTTCCAGATTCGACCTCAAAGTTTTTAGCCAGACGGGGAGGAACTCTGTACAAGGCCAGCTGAGTTTGAGGAAACACAAGAAAGGTATGATTGGAGAGTGTACCTAATGTTGTGACCGGGTGAATCTATATAATGTTTATAAAGTTTGTTTTTAATCCTGTCTGAAAGAAATTGACATTCGTCTTAAAGATAAAAACTAGAGATGTCCGATAATGTCTTTTTTGCCGATATCCGATAATGTCCAACTCTTAATTACCGATTCCGATATCAACCGATACCGATATATGCAGTCGTGGAATTAAAACATCAATATGCCTAATTTTGTTGTGACGCCCCGCTGGATGCATTAAACAATGTAACAAGGTTTTCCAAAATATATCACTCAGGTTGTGGGAAAAATGCCATCACTGCCATATTTATTATTGAAGTCACAAAGTGCATTATTTTTTCAACATGCCTCAAAACAGCAGCTGGAATTTGGGACATGCTCTCCCTGAGAGAGCATGAGGAGGTTGAGGTGAATGGGGTTGGGGGGGTGTATATTGTAGCGTCCCGGAAGAGTTAGTGCTGCAAGGGATCCTGGGTATGTGTTCTGTTGTGTTACGGTGCGGATGCTCTCCCAAAATGTGTTTGTCATTCTTGTTTGGTGTGGGTTCACAGTGTGGCGTATATTTGTAACAGTGTTAAAGTTGTTTAAACGGCCACCCTCAGTGTGACCTGTATGGCTTTTGACCAAGTATGCTTGCATTCACTTGTGTGTGTGAAAATCCATAGATATGTGACTGGGCCGGCACGCAAAGGAAGTGCCTTTTAAGGTTTATTAGCACTCTGTACTCCTCCCTACATCCGTGTACACGGCGGCGTTTTAAAAAGTCATGAATTTTACTTTTTGAAACCGATACCGATAATTTGGAAACAGATACCGATAATTTCCGATATGTTGCCATCCTAGCAACGTCTTTTTCATGGACGCCCCTGCTTATTTCAGCATGACAATGCCAAGCCACGTGTTACAACAGCGTGGCTTCATAGTAAAAGATGGCGGGTACTAGACTGGCCTGCCTGTAGTCCAGACCTGTCTCCCATTGAAAATGCGTGGTGCAATATGAAGCCTAAAATACCACAACAGAGACCCTGGACTGTAGAACAACTTAAGCTGTACATCAAGCAAGAATGTGAAAGAATTCCAACTGAAAAGCTTCAACAACTGGTCTCCTCAGTTCCCAAACGTTTACTGAGTCTTGTTAAAAGGAAAGGCCATGTAACATAGTGGTAAAAATGACACTGTCCCAACTTTTTTGCAATGTTTTATTGCCATTAAATTATAAGTTAATGATTATTTGCAAAAAAAAAAACAAGTTTTTCAGTTGGAACATTAAATACCTTGTCTTTGCAGTCTATTCAATTGCATATAAGTTGAAAAGGATTTGCCAACTTCACTGGTTTTGGGTTGTGTAAATGAAGTATAGTTGACAGTTTTTAAATGCATTTTTAAATTGATTTAGAGGTCAAATTGATTGCTCCCATTAGCTTCATTGCTGGCCACCTAGAACAAGCCGATTTTTAAACGTTAGAAATTGAAAAAAATCTAAACCTTTTGTCTTCTTTTCTCTCATAAGGATTGTGAACGACAAAAAAAAAGGGAATTTCCCCTTTAAACTGTAAAGACGGTGCCATACTTGGCAATAATAAGAGGAAAAACTGAGAAAAGGAAACATGACTACAGTTGGGACTGATAGGTGCCTCACAGATTGGGGGTCGGCAACCCGCGGCTCTGGAGCTGCATGTGGCTCTTTAGCGCCGCCCTAGTGGCTCTCTGGAGCTTTTTAAAAAATATATGAAAAATGGAAAAAGATGAGGGGGGGGAAAAAACATATATTTTGTTTTAATATGGTTTCTATAGGAGCACAAACATGACACAAACCTCCCTAATTGTAATAAAGCACACTGTTTATTATATTAAACATATTTCACTGATTCGCGTATTTGGCGAGCGCCGTTTTGTCCTACTAAATTTAGCGGACCTTGAACTCACCGTAGTTTGTTTACATGTATAACTTTCTCCGACTTTCTAAGACGTGTTTTATTCCAAATCTTTTTACGTCTCATTTTATCCACCAAACTTTTAGCGTTGTGCATGAATGCACAAAGGGGAGTTTTGTTGATGTTATTGACTTGTGCGGAGTGCTAATCAGACAAATTTGGTCACTGCATGACTGCAAGCTAATCGATGCTAACATGCTATTTAGGCTAGCTGTATAAAGTTAAAGTTAAAGTACCAATGATTGTCACACACACACACACTCGGTGTGGCGAAATATGTCCTCTACATTTACACTCTACACGGTAAAGAATCTGGGTATTATCTTCGACCAAACTCTATCCTTTGAGGCACACATTAAAAGCGTTACTAAAACGGCCTTCTTTCATCTCCGTAACATCGCTAAAATTCGCTCCATTCTGTCCACTAAAGACGCTGAGATCATTATCCATGCGTTTGTTACGTCTCGCCTCGACTACTGTAACGTATTATTTTCGGGTCTCCCCATGTCTAGCATTAAAAGATTACAGTTGGTACAAAATGCGGCTGCTAGACTTTTGACAAGAACAAGAAAGTTTGATCACATTACGCCTGTACTGGCTCACCTGCACTGGCTTCCTGTGCACTTAAGATGTGACTTTAAGGTTTTACTACTTACGTATAAAATACTACACGGTCTAGCTCCATCCTATCTTGCCGATTGTATTGTACCATATGTCCCGGCAAGAAATCTGCGTTCAAAGGACTCCGGCTTGTTAGTGATTCCCAAAGCCCAAAAAAAGTCTGCGGGCTATAGAGCGTTTTCCGTTCGGGCTCCAGTACTCTGGAATGCCCTCCCGGTAACAGTTCGAGATGCCACCTCAGTAGAAGCATTTAAGTCTCACCTTAAAACTCATTTGTATACTCTAGCCTTTAAATAGACTCCCTTTTTAGACCAGTTGATCTGCCGTTTCTTTTTTTTTTCTTCTATGTCCCACTCTCCCTTGTGGAGGGGGTCCGGTCCGATCCGGTGGCCATGTACCGCTTGCCTGTGTATCGGCTGGGGACATCTCTGCGCTGCTGATCCGCCTCCGCTTGGGATGGTTTCCTGCTGGCTCCGCTGTGAACGGGACTCTCGCTGCTGTGTTGGATCCGCTTTGGACTGGACTCTCGCGACTGTGTTGGATCCATTGTGGATCGAACTTTCACAGTATCATGTTAGACCCGCTCGACATCCATTGCTTTCCTCCTCTCTAAGGTTCTCATAGTCATCATTGTCACCGACGTCCCACTGGGTCATTATTGTCACCGATGTCCCACTGGGTGTGAGTTTTCCTTGCCCTTATGTGGGCCTACCGAGGATGTCGTAGTGGTTTGTGCAGCCCTTTGAGACACTAGTGATTTAGGGCTATATAAGTAAACATTGATTGATTGATTGATACATTTGACCCATCCCATTGTTCACCCCCTGGGAGGTGAGGGGAGCAGTGAGCAGCAGCGGTGCCGTGCCTGGGAATCATTTGTGGTGATTTAACCCCCAATTCCAAACTTTGATGCTGAGTGCCATGTATGTATGTACATATTGCATCATTATGCCTCATTTGTAGCTATATTCGAGCTCATTTAGTTTCCTTTAAGTCCTCATTATTCAATTTATATCTCATGACACACTATCTCGATGTAATATGGCTTTTAATTTTTTGCGGCTGCAGGCGGATTTGTTTTTGTATTTTTGGTCCAACATGGCTCTTTCAAGATTTTGGGTTGCCGACTCTTTCAAGATTTTGGGTTGCCGACCCCTGTCATAGATGGTATCAGTAGATTTGTTATGTATGACCACCCGTTTCTTAGAAATGTTGGGTCATCAAATGTAGCACCAAAGTCGCTGCAGCAATTCGAGTAAAAGCACTGAAGGTGTCAAATATGTGCCTCCATTTTTTGTGGTTATCTTTCTTTCCTTGTCTCCTCCTCCAGCTCACTTGTTTCCTATGTCCACTTTGCGCCCGCAGACGCGGCGGCGATGATGAATCTCTGGCTGCTGCGACGTGTCTTCGTTTCTGACATGGTGATGTATCTCCACCGGCCTTCACACCCTTTCTTTCCCTCCCTCCTCACTTCAAATAAAAAAATAAAGTATTTCTCTTCGTCTGCCCTCTCACTGATGGACCGCACCGAAAACAACAACGATGAGAGCGGCGGGAACAACAAACAGGAACTGAGCTCCACGAATTGCCCATTGATTTTCACCAGGGGGCATTTTTGAAATAGCCCATCTGACCTTTCGGCCAAATGGTGGTGAATGGGGAGAGGAAAAGGCGCTAGACCGACTCTCTTTCTCTCTCTCACGCTAAGCATCTACCCAGCCTGGACTGCTGGTGACACGTTTAAATACCAACACCATTATTAGCATTAGTCTGCATGGCACAAGCCTCAAGTCATGCTAGTGCCCCCTAAAGGCCACACCGCTTATTACACCAACTGGACCATTACAATGCTTGGTTTTGGTTCGAATATTATCAGAAAATCTTCTCATTATCATCAAATTACATCATTTCTTAGCACAACTAACGTGTAAGATAACTTCGGTCGTCTAAAGCAGTGGTTCTCAACATTTTTTCAGTGATGTACCCCCTGTGAACATTTTTTTCAATTCAAGTACCCCCTAATCAGAGCAAAGCATTTTTGGTTGAAAAAAAAGAGATAAAGAAGTAAAATACAGCACTATGTCATCAGTTTCTGATTTATTAAATTGTATAACAGTGCAAAATATTGCTCATTTGGAGTGGTCTTTCTTGAACTATTTGGAAAAAACGATATAAAAATAACTAAAAACTTGTTGAAAAACAAACAAGTGATTCAATTATAAATAAAGATTTCTACACATAGAAGTAATCATCAACTTAAAGTGCACTCTTTGGGGATTGTAATAGAGATCCATCTGGATTCATGATCTTAATTCTAAACATTTCTTCACAAAAAAGGAAATATTTAACATCAATATTTATGGAACATGACCACAGAAATGAATATTGCATTGTTGCATTTAATTTCACAGTTTATGAACTTACATTCATATTTTGTTGAAGTATTATTCAATAAATATATTCATAAAGGATTTTTGAATTGTTGCTATTTTTTAGAATATTTGTAAAAAATCTCATGTACCCCTTGGCATACCTTCAAGTACCCCCAGGGGTACGTGTACCCCCATTTGAGAACCACTGGTTTAAAACATCGTTCAAAACAAGGAAAGGAGTTTCTGAAATGGTCGTGTCCTGTGTCGCATCAAAGAAGGCCCCAGCGTGGGTCGATGGATGGAAATATCACAATTCCTCCTGAGAGCCTTTTTTTGTTGTATTTATTTTGTCAAGAGTTACATATGTTGTGCAAAACACAAATGTCCAGGAACACACACGCAATCACTCAC